>NC_056732.1:1341313656-1341359830 GCF_019279795.1 Protopterus annectens
GTTGTAGGGTGTGGAAGTGGAATCTGTATCCTTGGGAAACTATGTTCAAAACCCATTTGTCCTGGGTAATGAGTTCCCATTTTTTTGCATGCAGGGCGAGCTTTCCTCCTAAGGGAGCAGGTAGTAGAGCAGGGCTTGGAAGGGTTAAGCTTAAGTCATTGTGCCATTTTTCCATAAGGGGGTGGCTTACTACTCCTTGCTTTGGAAGTGGGAGTCCCCCACTGCTTGGGTCTGTGCGTAGCCTGAGACTGTAGCCTAGGTGGTCTGCTGTTCCTGGGTTTGGACTGAAAAGGCCTAGAAGGGACTGGAAAGGACCAGTTCTTTGAAGGCCAATGCCTACTGAATCTGGGAGGCTGTACTTGTAGGAAATCTTTAACAGTTTGCATAGAGTTAGCTTTTTCCTCCATCCTTTTGAGGACTACTTCTGTTTTGTTGCCAAAAAGGCGGTCTTGGTTTAAGGGAGCATCCAGTAATTTAGCTTTTACATGATCTGGCAAGTTTTGTTCCTTAAGCCAAGCATGCCTTCTAAGTACAGGCCCAGTGACAGCAGCCCTGCAAGATGCTTCTAAAGCGTCAAAACCACATTGCAAAGTATGTTTACCAACTTGTTCTGCAGAATGCATTAAGTCCTGTAATTCTTTGTGTTCAGTACAGTCAGGAATCAACATCATTTTCTGTTTAAGTAGCCCCATAACATGCTGCTGATACTTTAACATATGAAACTGGCAATTTAAAATCCTAATGGCCAAATTAGCAGAAGTGTACACCTTCTTACCCCATCTGTCTTAGGCTCTAGAATATCTATCAGAAGGGGTAGGATTTTTGGCAGCAGTAGCCTTAGTGCCTTTTGGTGCTTGGGAAATGGTCTCTGGATCCGCAGAAGGATTGTTGAAGAAGAACTTGTGAGAGTCAGGTATTCTGTAATACCTGTCAGGTTTTCTGGGAGCTGGAGGTAAAGTGTCTGGGCAAAGGCTAGATTCCAAGAAAGCATAATCTACAATGTCCAAAACAGAAGGGATAGCTAAAGGCCTGTGTTGAGGTAGGAGTAAAAATTCCCCAAGTCTCTTTTTGGAGTCAGAGTAATCCTGGCTTTCCCAGCAGAAATGCTCCCTAAGAGTGTGCAAGGTTTCACCAAAAGAAAAATCTTCTGGAGGGGAAGCAGAGGGAATGGAATCCTCTGTATCAGAATCCTCATAAGTAGATAAGGGCAAATCCTGGTAATCAGAAGGAGCAGAAAAATCAGATTCCTGATTAGAAGAATCAGAAAGAAAATCAGTTCTAGGTCTCTTAGAGGGGGAAGGCTGGCTTCCCCTAATTAAGGTAATAAGGTCTTCAGAAGCATTTGTTTTTTAGGCATATGGGCCTGAGCCTGTGGTTTGGTCGTCGGTTTTCTAGGCGTGGTGCGAGTTTTAGGCCTGGATGAAAACAATGGCGTCAGTTTAATATGAATGTCTGTAGGCCTGAATACACCCTCAGAAGCAGGTGCCTGCATAGCAGCTCCAGACACATCGAAGGTAGAGACATCTGTAGGTTCCATAGTCTAAGAAGCATCTCGCGGCATACCAGACTCCGAATGCGTCTCAGTAGAGGCCTGCAAATCAGAAGTAGCGGGTATCAGGGGCTGCAAAAGCGCCTCACTGAGTACCGGCAGACTGGCGACTAGCTTAACGGAAGCGTCGTTGGCAGTTTTGGACCTATGCGGCCTGTCTCTGTCTTTATCCTTACGTTTTTTCAGATGATCGGTAGTCAGATGGCATGACGAAGGCATTTCAGAGTACACAGAACGAGTACAAAAGTAATTAGCTGCAAAAAAATCCCAACAACGAATAGTTGTGGTCTGGGCCTATGCAGGGGATGCAGTAAGAAAGAAAATCTCTAGGAGGTATTTGCTTTCCACAGGTAAGACAATTGTTAACTTTTACTGACATCGGTTAGAGCAAGAAAAAGGATCCCCAACAGGGTACTTAGTTTTTTTGAAGACTTTGGGTCTGAAACTCGAAAACAAAAATTTCAGGAGTCGGCTAAGTGGTACTTGTAAACTGCTTCTGCTTCGGGCACCGCACAGCAAGAAAGACTGATGTAATGGCATCAGCTGCATGTTTTATACCCCTGACGTCATGGAAGAAGTGACAGAATCTGACGCAGAAATCTCAAGACTCTGGTATTCAGGCCGGCTGAGGGCTACCTGCAGGCAGATAACCCAAATGTGATGACTGCAACAGTGAAACATGAAGAACATCAAGCCAGACAAAGTGGGGGAACAAAGGCATGACAATAGAGACATATCCAAATGATGTGAGTACATCAGCTGAGAAGATTGTTGTAGTAACACTGTTCCTGCTAACATATATTGACAGAAATATCACCTTAGTGCATTTTATAGTTAATGCCCAGAAGCCAAAAGAAAAAAATCACCTTAAGAGTTACAAGCATACATAAGCTGAGGGTTGTACTACTGTGCTGTGGAGATTCTATACATAACTATTGAAGGCCTTGTGGTTGTCTTCACTATCTGCTGCAATCATGTTTTCATAGCTACCCTTACAGGATTTGATGAGAGATCTCAACCTTTGGTTGAGGCTGATAAGGGGGTAATTTCCAGTCTTGGGACTTCACCTTATTCCGCATGGATTTCTTCCTTCTGTTGTAGAGTTTGTTTATGGCAAAGGACCACCAGATTGGCTTCCTTTTTTTCTGAGGGGAGCATCTTGGTTGTATTGCGTATGGTGAGATCTATGCATTTGTGTATGTGTTCGTACAGTGCATTGGTGTAAGATTCTGCGGTTATACAACTAGTCTCCATCTGCATGGGTGCCATGCAGTTAGCCACCTCTGTTTGTAGGTGACCAAAATTAGCTTTGGAGAAGATTTCATGGTGGTTACCTTTGTGGGGTGGTTGGAGGGATGTGGAATTCCAAGGTGATTAATTTCTGTTAGTATCTAACCAGGGAGGAGTTGACTATTGATGTAGAGCCACGTTCGCCCATGTTAGTAACGACCAGGTCAAGGATGTTGCTACCTCTAGTGGGAGTAAGAATGAGCATGTCCAGGGCATTGGAATTAATGAATTCCAGAAAGCATTGGCCAAGTGTATTGGTACATGAGAAGTTTTTCCAGTTAATGATGGAGTAGCTGATGTCGGCCAGTATGAGTGTTGGGTTGGAACCTAACATTCCCCATGGTGCTTAGGAATGGGAAGTGTGAGTCTTGGGCCATGTTTGTGGACCTACAGCAGGCTATGACCTGTACTGCTGTCTTACCCAATGTTAACTGCACCTGAAGTATCTCAGATGCATTATGTTGTGCTAACAGTGTGTAGGTGTGCGCATCCATTATGAATATTGAAACACCACCACCTTTGCAGCTTCGGTCCAAGCTCTGGGCCAAACAGGTGTGGAATGAGTGGTAGCCTGGTAGTGCAGGTGTGCTTCTTGCTGCCTTGAACCAGTTCTCTGTTACAGCATAAATGTCAATGTTCTCCAGTTTAAGGAGTGCTTTGAGTGAGTGCATTTTGAAATGTAGACCTCTAGTGTTGAGCAGCATGATCCTCAGATTCCATTTGTTTGTAGCTGTTACAGTGGTAATGTGTTCTTTGGAACACTGCCTAAAAAAGCCACTACAAGGATAGCAAGAGCCTTGGCCAGTATCTGGAAACCCAGGGGTATTAAATGCAGGCCATCTCTGGCAAAGGATCACGGTCTGTCAAATATGTCATCCCAGTCACACAGATAGTGGATCCCCTTAAAATGATACCAGAAATGTAGACAATTGTTGAAATCAATCATTTTCAGCTTGTACTGTGGTATCATTCTGAGTGATGGTAGGATGCTGCTCAGGGCTAGGGTCATACCCGTCTGGATTACATAGCCGGAGAGCTCCTCCATGTCTGTTTCCATATAGTCCAGGGAGGTACATCTCAGGTCATTCACACCCACATGTACAATGACAGAGTGATATGTGTACCTGTTGTTGAGGGACCTCAATATGTGTGTTATGTGGCAGATCCTGGAGTCTGACAGGCAGCTGACTGTCGCTTTCTCCTTTTTCAACCTAGTGAATGGGACATCACTGTTCCTCACTATCAAGTCAACTATGCCTAGTGTTTTGGCCATGCTGTTTTGCCTTAGGCAATTTGACTGACTGGCACCCTGTTTAGCAGATATATGTGTCTTGTGATTAGTGTTGTGTGGTGGTGGTGGACTGCATGTCTGCCTTGGAGGGCTCTGCTGTTTGTACAGCTTTTTATTGAGAGCCTCTGCAAAGGTGGGTGTGTGGTTTGTGTTTTTATATGAAGGCAGTGCTGGTGTATGTTCTGGAGGGCTGTGCGTTCCATGTAGTGTGGTGCAAGTGTTGACCATCTCCTCTTGACCAACAATTTTGGTCTTGGCTGGAGAGTGTGTGGCTTCCAATTTTTATATATAATTGCATCTCTTGCAAGCCTGAGTGTAGAGATGTAAGAGGTGAGGGTTGTCAGTGTACATGAGGCAGTTGCTACAGTGCCCCAGGATAATCGTGTTTAGCAGGTTAATAGGTGAAAGCACAGGGAACGGACCTGCAGACATGCCTGGAGGGGTGTCCATTAATAATAATTACTGGAGCTGTTTCCTCGTAGAACACTTACTGCTGTTAGCACTTTTGTGTGCTAAAATACTTGCTACAAGACGTCTGATAAAGTGCTAAATTAATAAGTTATTGAAAGTGCAGGAGAGGAAAGAACTAGCTTATCTAAGTGACAAATTGAGGAGCAGACTTAGGCAACACTCAGAAGCTAACATACAGTCCTGGATACAGCAAATCTGTATCTGGACTAGACTAGTTACAGGAAAGGTAACTAATTAGTACTATTTTAATTTTAAATGTCTGGTATATTAAATTTGTCTCCATGGTAGTGTAGCTGGTGTACAATGGATGTGTGAGTGCATATCACATGCAACCACCCATGTATACAATTGTCCCATACAGTAGACTCACACCCCTTGCTACTGTAATGACAGCACATATAAGCATGTTATGTAGAGGAAATAACATACACCTGTCCTGCAACAAAATATACAGCCCTTGCAGGTCTTGAACTCATGAACCTATACACAATAGTCAAGGCATATAACCACTAAGCCATCTGGGCTGTACTATTTTATGATGTTTTCAACCACAGCATACAGTGCAGTCGGTTTATCATAGGGAAGGAAGACTGTGGAATTGTTAAAGATTTAGTTGTCAATAACTTGCAGCACTGTCAGAGCCAAAAGCACCTTAGTACAATTCTGGGCCACACCAGATGAAGTTGGGGGACCAGTCTATGGACATGCAAACACATTGGAAATGATGCAAAGGGACCCAGGCCACTGACATCTGCTGCCCCCACCCACACACACACAGTACAATTAATAAGTACATAGTACAGTGCTACAAATTCAGGATAAGCCGTACACAATGGCCAGACATACATTGACCTCTAAGCAATAAAACTAAAATGACTGAAGATAGTAAAACAATAGACAACCAGCCATCAATACACATAGATGTTTTAATGTGTTTTGCCGTCAAGTATTACAACATTACAAAACATATTTGCCTTAAATACAGGAAGCAACTGACAATTACGTATGTTCTTAAACAGCCTCCAATTAAACTCCTCAGTTAACCCCCATGGGATACAGCATCAAATGATAAAATGTATATTGATTCTTCACATAACAATGGTTCTGTTATAAGTGTTCGATCAAACTTGGAAACACACCTTTTCCAGAAAAGTACATTGTAACCCACTACAGTCCCCATGGTGAAATGTATGAAAAGTAACAGCTATAGAATGTTTGTCCATGTAATAAGTAACATGTGTCACATGTTCTAACAGACTGATTCTAAGGCATGTCCTACTATTCCACAGACGCACCTCTTGACTGTGCAGAGTTCTACATGCTGTCCAGCCTTTGCACTCATGTGTATGACACCTACCTCACTTAATGTGTCTTATTCCACATCATCACTGGGATGATATCAGAATTGTCAGCACTAAATACTGATGGACCATACCTATCAACCTTCTATTGCATGACAACTGGACAAAGCCTGTCAAATGGAGGACAGAGGTCCAAACACAGGGCCATATTTGAAATATTGCTGTTATACACTGAGAAAGTTGCTGGTGTTACAGGGTTGGTTGCAACATCTCTATTCTGAGGGATATGAAGTCAGAAACACAAATGTATGTTGCCATTTACTGACAGCAATGACCAGAGTATGCCACTGATTTGCCAAGGACAACACCTGCCTGGGTAACACACCAAACATAACAGGCAAACCTCTGGCCATTATGTGGATAAGCCTACAGTTCAGAGTTAAGCAGACACACAACTTTGTCAGACTGACATCCATGCAGAGGTAGCATGTACAGAAAAAGGCAGTAAAACTAGCAGTATTCACACCATACAACAGCAATAGTCACACTCGGTCTCTAAGTCTGTAACCTTCTCCACAAGTCTTGTTCTAAGAGTTATTCCCACCTGCTGTGTGTAGCCATACACCTCCAGAATGTATTCCTCACAGCTAAGGCAAAGGGACAGCACCCACATTAAGTACTCAATTATAGAAGGGTGTTGCCATGACATTGGCTATTGGAAGAACTACCCAGCTGCTCTGCATGCAATTAGCAAGTGGGGAACACCAAATGGTGCACAGGCCATCACCTGGTCAAGAGAATTTCCTACAACAAAGGGCATGCAGACACCTATTCCAAACATCTGTCTACCAGTACTCCATGTTGAGAAACAAAAAGACGTGGAGCAACCTTCTGACACAACCCAGTGCAGTGCGAAATAATAAAAAGTTATGTGAAACAAGTCAGCATATAAGTGACTGTAGTATGTGTTTTCTAATAATGGGAAATAGGAATTTGAAAGATTTATGTCCAAGCAAGGCTTGCTGTAGTGATGTCCTGCTAAACAGCACCTATGGCCATAGCATCTGCCTCTCTCTGCTGTGACATACAACACAGCTCAGGACCCTAACTCACCCCAGGAAAGGACAACTCACATATGACAAATACTGGAGTGTCTACCAAACACTACTGACTGTGCCACTGCTAGGCCAGCTACAGGGATATTGTACATTTCCATATGCTACCTGTGAATATCAGTATGATACATGTTTGTCGTGTAAATCTAAGAGAACTATATAGTGTGTATACACCTTCCATAGTCAGAGAACAGGCAGATTCCACACATGTGGTTGGACTGGGGTGCTCATAGGTGGACTGCTCCTCATCATGGCCCACCATTAGTGCCACAACAGGTGTCACCAGACGCATGTTTTTGACTTTCATGGAGGCATAGGCACATGTGAAATCTAACTGGACACATTCTCAGGGTCACAAATGCAACTCTTCATGCTATGTGTGACAACATCCTTCATCTTGGAGATGCCCACCATTATTATGCTGAGGTCATTGATAGACAACTGGGTGAGATGGTGGCAATCGTCGACTGTGTGATGTCTGTGCCACAGCATGTGGCAGGAGTTAGGCATCAGCCACGTGGATGTAGGACAGCACATGTGCTGGGAGTACAAACCATGGCCACATATGTCAATCAAACACACAGTCAGAATACTGATCTCACACACACACAAACATACAAACTTGGCATGATTGAGATTAGAACCACTACCTACCTAGGTCTTGCTATTAAAGTGCTCTGCATTTACTGTGCATGCAATGGAGAAAGTAGGGTGAAGTGTGCTCCACAGTTCCTCTAAGGTGAACAACATCTTCTGGCTTTGCACAGTATGGCAATGGGAGAAGTCTTGGGTGAGAATGGCCAGGAAATACTATCAGCTACAGAAACATACACAATGACCAACACAGATACAGCCATACACACATTTGCCACACCTGCGGTTAGCAGCCCTGCCTATCTCGTCATTTAGTCGAAACGGTTGCAGAGGTTTGGCACACAGCACATGCCTTATTGGGCTAAAGAGTGTCATCAGTTACCTGTATGGTCAATGGTGACAGTGGTCTTCATACAGTGGATCTTGGGACATGTACTGGGGGTACCATGGTGTAAAAGTATTACACCCAGCATCCCATCCACATTGGATATAGTACTAACTCATACCCATGATAATGCTATGACAAACCCACAATCACACATTTACCAGGAATGAGATTCAAACCTTTGCCTGCCTACCTAATTACTGCTATTACACTGGTATGCATTTATCGCACATGCCACAAAGCTAGTAGGGTGAAGATTGTTTCATGGCTCTCCTAAGGTGAGCATCACCTTCCCTTGTAATGTATGGCAATGTGAAGTGTATTTGGAGAATGGGGCCTCAGAATGCTGTCTCCTACAAATACAAATAGGGTGGGAGGTTGGCATAATGGTTAATGTGTTTACCTTACAAACATAAGGTGCAGGGTTTGATTCTCACATAGGGTAATTGGCTAGGCTGAAAATGGCCCACAAGGGCAGTTAGCCTAGTACTAATCTATGAACCTATGAATCTATGCACACTCACACGCACTTGCAAACACACACACACACACACACACACACACACACACACACACACACACACACACACACACAAACACTCACATATGCCAGGACTCAGAGGGTAAACCACACCTGTCTACTCATTGGTAGAACAGTGTTATGCTAGTACTGCAAGCTCAAGGTAGCCCATAGGGTGAAGGGTGTCATAAGGTACCTTTACAGTGCAGTACAGCAGCAGCCCTTTCTAAGTATAGCAATGGGGGGTGTATTGGGTGAGATGATCCTCAAAGTATTTTCAACTGCAAGTTTACAAACTCACAAACACTGTTATACTCAGTAATGCACACAGTCACATTTATCAGCACAGAGGTCCATTGGTGCAGGTGTCCCTGGGTGTGTACCAGGCTGTCCATGGAGATATGAGAAGAGTAGGGCATGTGAGTACACTGGTATCATGGCACCTGACATTTGTCAGCATGCCATCTATGAACTACTGCCACTTGAGTGATCCCCAGGGTGGCAGTTATATTCACCATCCACTCATCTGAATTTCTCTTGAAGAAGGCCAGTGAGGTGTTTTGACTGACATGTATGCAACATGTATCGAATAACATGGCCAGTGTTTGGGTCATGGACCTGTCCTCAAGCATGTTCTGTTGAATGTGGTAATGTGGTTGAGGTATCCATGGCATGTGGTGCATATAGATTGGTGTTTCCTAGCTGTGGCATTTGTAACACAGCTGGGCAGACATGGCACTGTCAGTCAACCAGGGATTGCCTGTAAGTAGCCAAGATGTGACCGGGAACACTTGGGGGTTTTGGCCTCTTTCCATATCGGACAGTTGTTTCATGCCTAGGGTTGTACATGTCAGGTTTCACTTGCAGCCTACCCAGTTGTTGAAGGTGTCTACTGAGTTACATGGCAAATGGCTCATTAGACCTGCTGATTGGCCTAATGAGCGGAGAGTAGAAGGAGACATTGACCTCTTCATTCCTGGATGACACAGCCTTAGTTATGCAATGTGCCACATGGAAGGAATTTCTGTCCACAGTGGCAGTGTGATGGTCAGAAGGGAGGTTGCTGTCAAGCTGTCTTCACAGACCTCCTATAAGGACATCTGTCTCCACTGGACTACCACCAATGTGGTCATTTGTGGACAACACTTTGATTCAACAGGGGACTGGGACACATTTCTTGACATTGAGACCAAGGCCAGTGTTCTGACAACAGTTGGAGGTGTCAGTGGTGACTTTATGCAGGATGTTAACATAATCTGGGCATGTAAACAGAGCTTCCAATTAGCAATCGTCTGCAAACATTGTTAACCACAGTTCATTCCTGCTGGGCTGGATATCAGAGCCACACACAACACACAAGACTAGACACAGGACAAGAACCTGTGGTATTCCACACATGACTGTTTGGCAGTCTGACACCACTCTTGACTGTTTTGCAGTCTGACATGGAGTCCACTGCTTTCACACTGTGAGGCCCATCTGTGAGCTAATTTGCAGACCACTTAGTAACAAAGGGATTAATGAACAGATGAGTATGTTTGCCTATGATTCCTGAGTGTGGAGTTGCATCACAGGACTACAAGGGCCACATATCTTGTTTTGGACTCCATATTGTTCTATAGTAATATCACATGAGAAACAGATTATAGGACTGAAGAGTGTCCACAGCTACTACAAAAGTGGGCCCTGTACAGTGGACATTTGGTAGTTTGCTGGGTGGACCACACAAAAGTGTAGCAAAACCCAACCCCCAATGGATATGGATCACAATGTTAATGACACAACCACAGACAGACACACAGAAAGACACACACACACACACACACACACACACACACACACACACACACACACACTTACTTAACAAGAATGAGATTCAAACCTCTACATAACTAGTTTACTGCCCTATAGTATTATGCATCTACCTGACATGCTACAATGCTTACATATTTGAGAGTTATCCAAAGGTATCTTTAAAGGTGAGTGACATCAGCAGTGATAAAGGAGGAGAAAGGGAAGTGTAGTAAGAGTCAATGACCTCAAACTCATGTCTCTACAATTAGACACACACACACACAAACACTTTTACATTTGCCAGGACCGAGATTAGAACTCCTACCTAACTTGTTTACTGCACTATAGTATTACACATTTATCAGACGTGCTACGAAGCTTACATATTTTAGAGCTATCCAAAGGTATCTTTAAAGGTGAGTAACATCAGCAGCAGTGATAAAGGGGGAAAAAGGGAAGTGTAGTACGTGCCAATGGCCTCAAAAATCATGTCTCTACAACTACAGACACTCTCACACAAACAAACACACTTTTACATTTGCCAGGAACGAGATTAGAACTCCTACTACTGCACTATAGTATTATGCATTTATCAGATGTGCCACAGAGCTTACATATTTGAGAGCTGTCCAAAGGTATCTTTAACGATCGGTGACATCAGCAGCAGTGATAAAGGAAAGGGAAGTGTAGTTAGTGTCAACGGTCTCAAAATCATGTCTCCACAACTACACTCACACAAAAACAAACACACTTTCACATTTGCTAGGACTGAGATTAGAACTCCTGCCTAATAAGTTTACTACACTATAGTATTACACATTTATCAGACATGCCACGAAGCTTACATATTTGAGAGCTGTCCACAGTATCTCTAAAGATGAGTGACATTAGCAGCAGTAATAAAGGAGAGGAAAGGGAAGTGTAGTAAGTGCCAATGGCCTCAAAATCATGTCTTTACAACTACAGACGCTCTCACACAAACTTTTACATTTGCCAGGACTGAGATTAGAACTCCTACCCAACTAGTTTACTGCACTATAATATTACACATTTATCAGATGCACAATGAAGCTTACATATTTGAGAGCTGTCCAAAGATATCTTTAAAGGTGAGTGACATCAGCAGCAGTGATAAAGGAGGGGAAAGGAGGTAAGTGTAGGGAGGGCCAATGGCTTCAAAATCATGTCTCTACAACTACAGACACACTCACACAAACAAACCCACTTTTACATTTGCCAGGACCAAGATTAGAACTTCTACTTCACTAGTTTACTGCACTGTAGTATTATGCATTTATCAGATGCGTCACGGAGCCTACATATTTGAGAGCTGTTCAAAGGTGTCTTTAAAGGTGAGTGACACCGCAGCAGTGATAAAGGAGGGGAAAGGGAAGTGTAGTAAGTGTCAATGGCCTCAAAATAGTACAGTTGTGTACACTTACTATAAATGTAGATCTTCGATTGTATTCACTGTTGCAGTCATTACATTTGGGTAATCTGCTGGCAGGTTGCCCTCAGTCGGCCTGATTAACAAAGTCTTGGGTCCTGTGTCGGTTGCTGTTCCTTCTTCTATGATGTCCGGTCGTCAGGGGTATAAAACATGCAGCCGATGCCATTACATCAGTTTTTCTTGCCCCAGATGTCAGGTGCCCCCCCAAATGGGGAGCAAATAAAACTAAAAACACAAAAAATATACCTCCAATCCCAAAAGCAAATACACCAAAAGGGCTTTTAAGCACAGAGAAAGAAAGTAGAGGTACAGCCAGAGAAAAATAGGGGCTGGAGGGAGGGTAACCAGGACTGCAACAGTGAATACACTCGAACATCTACATTTATAGTAAGTGTACACAACTGTACTATGTTCTTTGTGTTTCACTGTTGCTGTCATTACATTTGGGTAGATTCCCAAAGCTATGGTTGGGTGGAGGGAATTATACAGCATTAGGACCAGCTATAAGGCCCTGCAGGACAGCAGTGGCAAAGCTAGCTCTGGATTTATAGAAAAGTGGTAAATGGTAATGTTTGGTGAACGTATAAATTGAACTCCAGGTAGCAGCTTCTAGAATGTCCCTCGTAGGAACACCTCTGAGAAAGGCTGTAGAAGTAGATGCAGCCCTGGTGGAATGGGATCTGATCCCCTAGGGGATTATTTTTCCATGGTGCATATACCAGAAACAAATACAATGGCGTATCCATTTGGAAATGGTTTGCTTTGAAATAACCTTTCCCTCTGCCCCTGCAGCTAATGCCACCAGCAGCTGTTCAGATTTTCTTTGAGATTTTGTCCTAAGTAAAATCTAAGTTGTCTGTGTACATCCAATGAATACAGAATCCACTCCTCCTTGTTCTGTGGATTGGAAACGAAAGTTATCAAATGAACGGTCTGATTAAGAGCCACACTGGATACCACCTTAGGCATGAAGGATGGATTGGTCCTGAGAGATATCCTGTCCGCATGAAAAATGATGAAAGGCTCCAATGCCATAAGAGCCTGTAATTTGGAAATCCTTCTAGCTGACGTGACTAATAGGAAAGCTGTTTTCCAGGATAGAAATTTTAAGTCTGCAGTAGCAGCTGGCTCGAAAGGAGGGAGAGTGAGCTTTTCCAATACAAAATTGAGGTCCCAGGCAGGGGTTGGAGCTCTCCTGGGTGGTCTTAAGTTGTTTGCCCCTCTGAGATACTGCTTTAGCAGAGGATGAGAGAAGAGGGGAGGTTATGTGTTGTAATGAGCTGAAATGGCTGAGGCATGGATTTTTATGGAAAAAAAAGACAGGCCCTTGTGAAGCATCTCAGTTAAGCATTGTAAAATCTGAGCAATGTTGGGCACTGCTGTGCTTATCCCTTGAGATTGATTCCAGGCACAGAATCTTTTCCATTTGTCAGCATAAGATTTTCTAGTACTAGGCCTTCTTGTCTCCAAAATGACATCCATCATAGGTTTGCTGAGGGATGCTAAGGGTGAATTTAGGTGATTAGCCATGCTGCAAGATTCAAAGTTTGGAGCTGAGTGTGTAGAATTTGGTTGTTCTGCTGAGACAGTAAGTAAGGTGTCTGAGGCAGGTACCACGGTGGAAGGTGTGACACATTGCACAAGAGTGGGTACTAGTGTTGGCGAGGCCAGTCTGGAGTAATCAAAATCATTCTTGGTTTGTCCTGTTTGACTTTTAGTAGAATTTTGGAGAGCAGAGGCAGAGGGGGAAGGCATAGACTGATAGGTTTTTCCAGCTGAAGGATACAGCATCCACTTTCCAGGCTTTTTTGTGAGGAGTTCTTGTGCAAAATTTGTCCAACGATTGTTCTTTTTGCCTCACCCCAGAACTATGTCTGGGCTCCCTCAATTGCATGTCAACATGTTGAAAATCTGTGGTTTCAGTTTCCATTCATGTGGGTCCATGATATTTCTGCTTAGATCATCTGCCTGAGTATTTATTTTTCTTGGCAGGAATTGAGCTTGTAGTTGTACCTGACAGGTCAAGGCTGTGTTCCACAATGCCATGGCTAGTCTGCAACGGGGGCAGGAGTGTGTACCCCCCTGCTTGTTTATGTACCACATTACCATGATGCTGTCTGTCTTTATCATTAATTGTCCTGGATGAAGGTAGCCCTTGAAGGCTGTCAGTGCATTCTGTACAGCTAGCATTTCCTTTTGATTGATATGAAGGTGCATTTGATTTGGGCTCCATTTGCCCTGAATGCACTTCCCTGCCAGATGTGCCCCCCCAAGCATAGTCTGATGCGTCTGTAGTTAGGGTTTGGGCGGGTGTGAATGGCAGTCCCTTGTTTTGGAGGCAGGCCTCTGCCCACCATAGGAACTCTAGTTGCAAGCAAGGTATGATAGGAATCATTGTTTCCAGGCTGTGACAATGCTGACTCCATAGACTTTTTAAGTACAAGTGAAGTTTCCTCATATGCAGTCTTGCAATGGAATTAGAAGAATGCAGGAGGCCATGAACCCCAAGGCTTGCAGTATTTGCCTTGCAGCAAGCAGAGTTTTTGTGGCCACCTGTTTGAAGTAAGTCACCAAATGAATTTGCTTCTCTGGTGTAAGGAAAGCCATCTGGGCAGTTGTATTCAAGCTTGCACCCAGGAATGTAATTTTTTGAGAGGGTACCAGTTGTGATTTCTTTTCGTTTATAGTGTTGCTTGACAAGTTAGAACCCTTTTTTTACAAATGCCAGATGGTTTAGAAGAGTGTCCTTGTTTTCTGCCTGAATTAGACAATCGTCTAGGTATGAATATATTTGAATATTTCTTTGCCTGCAAAATGCAATTACTGGAGCCAGGCACTTTTTAAAGACCCCGGGTGCAGTAGATAAGCCAAAGGGCAGTGCAGAGAACTGGTAATGCAAGTAGCCTGCTTTGAAGCAGGGGTATCTTCTGCACGATTCCCTGATTGGGATATGCAGGTAAGCCTCTTTTAAATCTAGAGTTGCCAACCAGGCATCTTTGCCTAGCATAGGAAGTAACTGGTGAATAGTCAGCATCTTGAATTTTGGAATGTCCAGATTGGTGTTTAGAGTAGATAAGCCCAGAATTGGACGCAGTGATTTGTCTTTTCTGGGTACCAGGAAAAGTCTTGAATAGAAACCTTGTCCCTTTTCCTCTTCTGGTACTGGTTGAATAGCCCCCATGCTCATGAGGGAAAGTACTTGTTTCTGGGCCTGTGCCCACTGATTTGGGAGCAGGTCTGGCCATCCGTTTGGAATTGGCAACGTGTGGAAATGAAATCTGTATCCCTGGGATACTATATTTAAAACCCGTTTGTCCTGGGTTATAAGTTGCCAGTTTCTTGCATGAAGAGCCAGTTTCCCCCCCAAAGTAGGGGCTAAAAGGTAAGTGCTTGGTAAGTGTAAAGGGAAGTCATTGAGACTGCTTATCATAGGGAGGTGTCTTGTTGTTTCCAGATTTGGAAGAGGAGGCACCTCATTGTTTTGTTCTGAAAGTCCCTTGTGACTGAAACCTGGAGCCTTTGGAATGTCTGGGTTTGACTTGAGTGGCTCTCGAAGGAAATGGAAAGGACCAGTTCTTAGTAGGCCAGTGCCTACTAAATCTTGGAGGTTGCACCTGTAAGAAATCTTTCACAGCTTGCATAGATTTAGCTTTATCTTCCATCTTTTTCAAAACGTCTTCAGCCTTATTACCAAAGAGATGGTCCTGTTGTAAAGGCGCATCCAACAATTTTGCTTTAACATGAACAGGCAGATTTTGCTCTTTGAGCCAAGCATGCCTTCTTAGCACAGACCCAATTACAGCAGCCCTGCAAGAGGCCTCCAAAGAATCAAAACCACATTGCAAAGTATGTTTTCCATCTTGTTCAGCTGAATGCAATAAATCCTGTAAATCTTTGTTTTCCACAGTCAGAAATTAACTCATTTTCTGTTTAAGCAATCCCATGATATGCTGTTGATATTTTAGCATATGAAATTGACAGTTTAAAGCCCTGATTGCCAAGGTTGCAGAAGTGTAAACCTTCGTACCCCATCTATCCAGCGCCCTGGAATCTCTATCAGAAGGGGTAGGATTTTTAGCAGTAGAAGCCTTAATGCCCTTGGGACCCTGAGAAATGGTTTCAGGATCTGCAACAGGAGTTTTGAAAAGGAATTTGTGGGAGTCAGGAACCCTGTAGTATCTGTCTGGCTCACAAAGACCCGGAGGCAGAGAATCAGGAGCCATACTAGATTCTGAAAAAAAGTCATCAACAATGTCTGGAACAGGAGGTATAGCCAAAGGCCTATGCTGAGGAAGAAGAAGAAAATCCCTAAGTCTCTTTTCAGATTCAGAGAAATCCTGACTTTCCCAGTGGAAATGTTCCCTTAATTTATGTAAAGTTTCCCCAAAAGAAACATCATCGGGGGGAGAAGCAGAAGGAATGGAATCTTCTGCATCAGAGTCCTCATAAGTAGGCATAGACAATTCCTGTTCATTAAAAGAGTCAGAAAAAATAGAATCCTGATCAGAAGATTCATAATCAATGTCTTGCCTAGGCCTCTTAGAAGGGGGGGGGGGTTGGCTACCCCTGATCAGAGTAATTAAATCTTCAGCCATTTTGATCATTTGTTTTCTAGGCATAGGGGCCTGCACATGTGGCCCAGGTGTCTGTTTTGTTGGCAGAGGTTGAGATTTTGGCCTTAGTTTTGAAGATGGCGTCGGTCTAATATATAAATCTGTAGGTCTGAAAACACCCTCAGATGCCAGTGCCTGCACAGCGGCTCCGGACCCATCCAAGGTAGAGACATCAGTGGGTTCCATAATTGAAGCATCTTGCGGCATACCGGACTCCAAATGGGTCTTAGTAGAGGCCTGCGAATCAAAAGTAGCAGGTATCAGGGGCTGGAAAAGCACCTCACTGAGTACCGGCGAACTGGCGACTGGCTTAAGAGAAGCGTCGTCGGCAGTTTTGGACCTCAACGGCCTGTCTCTGTCTTTTTCTTTGCATTTTTTAGGAATTCCGGTAGTCGGATTGCTAACCGACGACATTTTTGGATAATTAAAGCGTGAGCCAAAATATTTAGAAGCAAAAATGTACCGATGTTTGATAGTGCGTTGATTAAATAAAGCACAAAACCAACAGCAAGGTACATTGTGGTCAAGCCTAGGCGAGGAATACAGTACAAATGAAAATCCTTATGAGGTATTTGCTTCCCACAAGTAATGCAATTATTAACATTTACTGACATTGGTAAGGAGCAAGAAAAAGTTTCCCCAATGGGTTCTTAGTTTGTTAGTTGAAGACTTCCGATCTGAAACTCAAAAATAAAAATTTCAGGAGTCAGCCGACCGGCACTTGCAAACTGCTTCTGCTTCGGGCACCGCTCAGCAAGAAAGACTGATGTAACGGCATTGGCTGCATGTTTTATACCCCTGACGACCTGACGTCATGGAAGAAGGGACAGCAACCAACGCAGGACCCAAGACTTTGTTAATCAAGCCGACTGAGGACAACCTGCCAGCAGATTACCCAAATGTAATGGCTGCAACAGTGAAACACGAAGAACATCATGTCTCTACAACTACAGACACTCTCACACAAACTTTTACATTTGCCAGGACTGAGATTAGAACTCCTACCAAACTAGTTTACTGCACTATAATATTACGCATTTATCAGATGCCACAAAGCTTACATATTTGAGAGCTGTCCAAAGGTATCTTTAAAGGTGAGTGACATCAGCAGCAGTGATAAAGGAGGGCAATGTGAAATGGAGTGATTGGGAATGGCCTCAAAATCATTCACCTACAAACAGACACACCTTTACATTTGACAGGACTGTGATTAGGATTGCTGCATAAATAGTTATTGGTACTCTACTGTTACACAGTTATCACAAGCACAACAGAGCCTATAGGGTTGAAGGCTAACAAAAGGAATTTGTACAGTGACTGAATGCAGCACACATGTTCTGATACAGGATAACGGGATGTGTATTGGGTGGGGATGGAGTAAAACCGTAATTCCTACACATACACACACAGACACACACATACACACACACACACACACACACAAAGTTGCCAGGCCCGAGTTTCAAAACCCTACCCATCTACTTATTTGCTTTAGTAAGTTATGCATTTATCGCACGCGCTATTGAGCTTACAGATCTGAGGCTTGTCCAAAGGTACATCTAAGGTGACATACATCAGCAGATAGTGTATAAAGTGAGGCCATGGGATGTGTACTGGGTGGAAAGGGCTTCATAATGGTACTGTGTCGCTCTTTCCCATGTGTATGTGTGTGTGTGTATGTCTGAATTATTGTAGTATATTGGCCTTAGATATGTGTGCGTATCTCACAAAACAGATGGAGATTTACCACATATCTGTCACCTACAGCTGGCTGTGGGTTTTCCTGTCCTGTGTGTGTGTGTGTATGTGTGTGTGTGAGAGAGAGACCAAACAGTTTACATTTTGGTATGTGTGCACGGATATCTGCAGATAACAGATATCTGTGGTCCACTGTGGTGCTAGACATGGGCTTTATTTCTCTTAGTGTAGGAGCATGCCAATATGACCATGACCTTCTATATTGCTTGTGGGAATCCATTCCAGGGACAGTTGTACTCCAGTCCAGGGTTTTGTGCACTACAGCTACACCTAGCAAGCTATTTTTGCAGAATATCTGTAGATAAGCTGCCAATATGGAGACACAATTGGTCCAAACATGGGAGGATACTGTGTGTAACTAAGTTTCCTATTACTGTCGGTGTTGTTTGTGTAACATGTTCTGTTTTAGCATAGATTTTTGGACATATGTACTGTTTTACAGTGCAATGTATTGTGTCATCAACTACTGACAGATATCATTCTTTGCTCACAGTTGTTTACCAGGGAAATACAAGAGCAATGAAGCAGAAACCAATATTGTGAGGCAAAGACTAGACATTGTGGCACAATCCTGCCATTGCGGAGGGGTGGCCACAGACACTTGAGTGATGGGTCTTTCTAAATGGTCCAGCACCTTGGTGCTATGCTGGCTGCGGGTCCCCTTTTTGTGCATTTCTTAACTTAACTGAATGGCCATATCCTGCTGTGGGCATACCTCTGCGCTGTACAGATTTGGCCAGGTTATCCAAAGGCAGGACTCATATATCTGGTCAGTTTGCCTTTTTACTGTGGTTTGCAAGCCGGTTTGTGGCTATGCATTCATGGGTTTGCAGTCAGGGGGAAGTATGAGCAGACATTTGAGTTTCAGACTTCATACACTCCATGATATCCATGCTTTTATGCCCCCTTCTGTAATTTTATCCTCTTTCCAACAGTATGGCAGCAATATCTCAGACGTATTTCTATAGTTTGACCTTTATCACAGCAGTATTTAAGTCTTGGTCCACAATTCTTGCACTAGGACATGGAGAGGCATGCTACTGGCACTTGTCAGCATGGCCTTGTATTTTTTTCTGCTTTATGTGTTATGTTGTTAGTTAGGACCCTATGACATTCCGTATGATGGCACTATGGGTGAAGCATATGATGACACTATGGGTGAGCCATGGGTATTTGCCAGAGGTCTGTAGGCCACATTAGAGTGATGCAGGCCACTGCATTTTGTCAGTCATACGTTACCAGGCTGCAAGCCAGTGGATTCCCCTGGGGTGACATGGCAAGTGGGTGAGATGTTCCTGGCAATCCTTCTAGTTCACAGTGATACATCAGTCTGGATGTGTGCAGGGTGCTGCTTATGGCTAGGGACACACCTGCAAGGGACTCTATTTCAGCATGCTGCATCCTGTGTGTATTCCATAAAAGAAGTGTGATGATTCTGTAATCATTCCCAACAACAAAGATATGACTGAAGAAATACCTGTGGCTGTTGGGAGGGGGTGGTGGACTGAGTGCATGTGTGACATGGAAGCTTATGGCACCTGACTCACAGATATAACTGGGACCTTCTCCTTCTCCTGCCTTGTATGTGGACATCAGCAGTGTGTCATTACTTTATAACTGTGGCTTTTGTAGGCTGCCAGTGACTGAGCAGACAACCAGTATATCCAAAGACACACCCCTGCATGATAAGGCTGATGCAGAGGCCCAAAAATGTCCAGAACTCCAAAAAAGCAAAGCCAGCACCAACAGGGTGCATAAACTTTCTTTTATTGTGGCCACACCAAATAAAATCAGACATGTTTCGGCAACCAAGCCTTCTTCATTGATAAAATACAAAGCATAAAATCCCCAATACTTATACCATGATTAATTATCATCAATTAGGCAAACATTCATATTTAAAGCAATAGACATCATTAACCTCAGGACCATATCTATTACATATGATCATTTAACCCTGGGGAAAATAAACCCCGAAGTTTAATGATCCAACCCTTCTCCTTTCTATTTAATATATCATGCCATCCCAATTTATTCATCCTATCCCCCCAAACTTTATCAATGACCATAAAATGGAATTTAGCATTGTTATGTTTCAATGTATGTTTATACAAAGCATTTGACATATGCTTAGTGCGAATGTCACTTAGATGTTCAGATATACGTACACGTATAGACCTAGACGTCTGCCCAACAGAGAAGGCATTACAAGAACATGTCACCAAATAGACCAGCCAATCTGACTCACAATTAGCAAAAAATCTCATATCATAGACCTTACTGGTGTTCTTACTAGAAAATTGTTTAGTTTTTAGCATATATTTACAGGATGAACAATGTCCACATGGGTATGAACCAGAAACTTTTTCACCAGTCAGAGTACCCTGATATTCACTATTTCGATCCCTATTACCACGTTTATAGTGATTAAAATGGGAAGCTAAGGTAGGCCCTCTGCTATAGGAATATTGACATCTAGGCAAACATAACCCAGACAATTCCTCACTAGCTAACAAAATGTTCCAATTTTTATCTGTGACCTCCCTAACAACATTAATATTTTGACCATACGTGGTAACGAACCTAATGGCATCCACATCATCCTGCTTCTTATGATGATATACAAGGGTATCCAACCTGTTTTTTCCAGCTACCCATCTCTTGGCTGACCTGATATTATTAGGGTGGTACCCCCTAGCCAAAAATCTTTCAGTAAGATCATCCTCAAAATATCGATAGACATCTGGAGACGAACAAATAATTTTTACTCTCAAATATGTATTTGCCTGAGATAGACATCTGGAGAAGATTTTTGGACGATTGTTGGTTAGTGTGGCGGGGTGAGGCAGATTATTTGTCTGAATTTTTTCAATATTTGAATGAAAACAAATGGGGTATAGAATTCAACCTGAATGTGGATACACAACAGATTCATTTTTTGGATGGGACAGTCACAAGGGATACTGGCAATACTTTTGCATCCAAGATATATTGTAAGTATCCACAACATAATAATTTCTTTGCTACAAGTTTACATCCCCGCCATTGTATAGACAATATACCCAAGTCCCAGTTTTTGAGAGTAAAGAGAATTTGTACATCGCCAGATGTCTATCGATATTTTGAGGATGATCTTACTGAAAGATTTTTGGCTAGGGGGTACCACCCTAATAATATCAGGTCAGCCAAGAGATGGGTAGCTGGCAAAAACAGGATGGATACCCTTGTATATCATCATAAGAAGCAGGATGATGTGAATGCCATCAGTTTCTTTACCGCATATGGTCGAAATATTAATGTCATTAGGGAGGTCATAGATAACAATTGGAAAATGTTGTTAGCTAGTGAGGAATTGTCTGGGTTACTTTTGCCTAGATGTCAGTTTTCCTATAGAAGAGGGTGTACCTTAGCTTCCCATTTTAATCACTATAAATGTGGTAATAGAGATCGAAATAGTGAATATCAGGGTATTCTGACTGGTGAAAAAGTTTTTGGTTCATACCCATGTGGACATTGTTCATCCTGTAAATATATGCTAAAAACCAAACAATTTTCTAGTAAGAACCCCAGTAAGGTCTATGATATGAGATTTTTTGCTAATTGTGGGTCAGATTGGCTGGTCTATTTGGTGACATGTTCTCGTAATGCCTTCTGTGTTGGGCAGACGTCTAGGTCTATACGTGTACGTATATCTGATCATAGTGACATTCGCACTATGCTTAATTCAAATACTTTGCATAAACTTACACTGAAACATAATGCTAAATTACATTTTAATGTTATTGATAAAGTTTAGGGGGATAGGATTAATAAATTGGGATGGCATGCTATATTAAATAGAAAGGAGAAGGGTTGGATCATTAAACTTGGGGGTTTATTTTCCCCAGGTTTAAATGATCATATCTAATAGATATGGTCCTGAGGTTAATGATGTCTGTTGCTTTAAATATGAATGTTTGCCTAATTGATGATAATTAATTATGTATTGGGGACTTATGCTTTGTATTTTATCACTGAAGAAGGCTTGGTTGCCAAAACCGGTCTGATTTCATTTGGTGTGGCCACAATAAAAGAAAGTTTATATGCTCTGTTGGTGCTGGCTTTGCTTTTTTGGAGTTGCAGACAACCAGTATTTCATATTAGAGGGACAAAGTACAATTGTGTACACCTGCCATAAATGTAGATGTTCGAGTGGCTTCACTGTTGCAGTCATGACTGTAGGGTTCTCCACTGCCGGCAGGCAGTCCTCGGTCGGCCAGAATCCCAAAGTCTGGGTCCGGCATCGGCTGTTCAACCATGCTCCCTGACGTCAGAATGCCAGGAGTACAAAGCTGACAGATGACGCCATGTTCTCCAGTTTTTCTTGCCCCAGATGTCAGGAGTCCCAAAATGAGAAAGGTCCCATATCCTTTGCAAATACACCTCAGAAGAATGGTGAGAAAAGGAACCACACAAAAGTAAAAATAAGAGGGGACAGGAGGGAGGGAAACCCAGACTGCAACAGTGAAGACACTCGAACATCTACATTTATGGTAGGTGTACACAACTGTACTATGTTCATCATGTTTCACTGTTGCAGTCATGACTGTAGGGTAGAATCCCAAAGCAGAATGAAAGGGAGATGGTCATAAAGTAGAAGGGGCGGCTAAAAGGCCCTGCAAGACTGCAGAAGCAAAGCCTGCCCTAGACTTAGAGTAGAGAGGTAGATTGTAGTGCTTTGAAAAAGTATGCACTGAACTCCAAGTTGCAGCTTCCAAAATGTCTTTGGTAGGAACTCCCCTGAGGAAGGCAGCAGAAGTGGCAGCAGCTCTGGTGGAATGAGTCTGTATACTCCCTGGGATTTGCTTTCCATGGTGTGAATAACAAAATCTGATTCCATGAGCAATCCATTTAGAAATGGTCTGTTTTGAAATGGCTTTACCTTGGGAACTTGAAGCATAAGAAACAAACAATTGCTCTGATTTTCTGATGTCCTTGGTTCTGTCCAGGTAAAAACGTAGTTGTCTGTGTACATCCAAAGAATGTAAGATCCTTTCCCCTTTATTTTGAGGAGTGGGGAAAAAGTTGGCAAGTGGATAGTTTGATTTAAAGCCACTTTGGAAACCACCTTAGGCATGAATGTAGGATTAGTCCTCAAAGACACCCTGTCTTGATGAAAAATAATATAAGGTTCCACAGCCATAAGAGCTTGCAACTCTGAAACTCTCCTGGCAGAGGTCAGGGCTAACAGGATGGCTGTTTTCCAAGATAAAAACTTGATGTCAGAAGAGGCAGCAGGCTCAAAAGGAGGTAAGGTGAGCTTTTCCAAAACATAGTTGAGATCCCAAGCAGGAATGGGAGGAGATCTAGGAGGTCTTAAGTTCTTAGCTCCTCTGAGAAACTGTCTCATGAGCTGGTGGGAAAAGATTGGAGGGTCTGTATTATAATGAGCGGAAATAGCAGAGGCATGTATCTTAATGGAAGAGAAAGAGAGACCCTTATGTAAGAGATCTGTCAGGTAAAGTAAAATCAAAGGAATGTTAGGAAGAAGAGGATCAGAATCCTGAGCCTGCATCCAGGAACAAAATCTTTTCCATTTTCCTGCATAAGATTTTCTAGTGCTAGGACGTCTGGCTTCTAAAATGACATCCATAACCTGCTTGGGTAGGAGAGAAGGAATCAAGGGCCCTGGATTAACCAGGCCGCCAAGCTGAGAGTGCTGACATGGGAGTGTAAAACCTGACCCTGATGTTGGGACAGAAGGGTCGGAATCTGTGGTAAGACCCAAGGGGGCTCCAGACATTCAGAGTGGGGTACCAAAACTGTCGAGGCCAATTTGGGGCCAACAAGATTATCATCTTGGGCTTGTCCTGTTTGATCTTTAATAATACCCGTGGAAGAAGAGGAAGAGGCAGAAAGGCATATCCCGAGAGGTTTCTCCAACTGAATGATAGTGCATCCACTTTCCAAGCTTGTTCGTGGAAAGTCCTGGTGCAAAAATTCTGTAGTTGATGATTGAGATGGGATGAAAAGAGGTCTGTGAGAGGACATCCCCAGACTGCTGTTATCATCCTGAATATTTCGGTGTCCAGCATCCATTCGTGTGGATCCGAAAGGTTTCTGCTCAAACTGTCTGCCAGGAAGTTTTGCTTCCCTGGTAGAAACTGAGCTTGAAGGTCCAGATTGCTACCTAGAGCTGTGTTCCATAGATCCATGGCTAGTCTGCAAAGGGGGTAGGAATGAGATCCCCCTTGCTTGTTTATGTACCACATAACTGTGGTGTTGTCTGTCCGTATCAGTAGTTGTCCTGGTTGTAGAAGATTCCTGAAGGCCATTAGAGCTTTCAGAACGGCTAACATTTCCTTTAAATTGATATGCAGGTGCTTCTGATCCTTTGTCCAAAGGCCCTGCAGACAGTTGCCCTGAAAATGGGCTCCCCAAGCATAATCCGAGGCGTCCGTGGTTAGAATCTGAGTGGCAGGAGGCAGACAGAAGGGTTTCCCTTTGTTTAGAGTACATGCCTTGGACCACCAAAGGAATTCCTTTTGAAGACAAGGCAGGACGGAGATCAGTATGTCTAAACTGTGGCAATGCTGAGACCATACACTTTTTAGGTACCACTGTTTTTTCCTCATGTGTAGTCTTGCATATGGTACGAGAAGGATGCAGGAGGCCATGTAACCCAAAGCCTGCTGGAATCTCCTTGCAGATAGCTGAGTTAAAGTTGCCAAGGTTTTGAAAGTTGAAGCCAGCATAAACTGTTTTTCGTATGTCAGAAATGCCATCTGGGTTGTTGTGTTTAAAGAAGCGCCCAGAAAAATTATCTGTTGTGAGGGTGTCAAATTTGACTTTTTTATGTTTACAGTGAATCCCAGGAACTTGAGGAGATCCTGAACAAACCGTAGATGCTGGAGTAAGACCTCCTTGCTGTCTACCTGAATAAGACAGTCGTCCAGATAAGGGTAAATTTGAATTCCCTTGAGTCTGCAGTAAGCTACTACTGGAGCCAGGCATTTGGTGAAGACCCTGGGCGCAGTAGACAATCCAAAGGGCAGCTTAGAGAATTGAAAGTGCCTCGATCCAGCCTTGAACCTGAGGTATTTTCTGCGTTCCTGCCTGATGGGAATGTGTAAACATGCCTCCTTTAAATCCAAAGTTACCATCCATGCATTTTTGGACAGCATTGGAAGTAGCTGCTGTAGAGTAAGCATCTTGAATTTTGGAATCTCTAGAAAGGTGTTCAAGACTGACAGATCCAGAATGGGTCTCCATGAGTTTTGCTTCCTGGGGACTAGAAAGAGCCTTGAATAAAAACCTTGTCCCATCTCTGAAAGTGGAACTAGTTCTATGGCTTTCATAGCCAAAAGAGCTTCCACCTGGTTTAAGGCCTCTGTCCATTGATGTTTTGGAAGATCTGGCCATCTGCTTGGCCTTGGCAGGGTATGAAAATGGAATTTGTAACCTCTTGAAACCACATCCAGAACCCACTTGTCTTGGGTTATATGAGTCCAATTTCGGTGAAAAAGAGAAAGTTTTCCTCCGAGAGGGGCTTCCAGGCAAGAAGTTCCTGCAGCCCAACAGAGGGAGTCATTGAGTCTGTTTCCTATGAGTTTGTGACCTGTCCTCTCCTCCCCTAGGGGTGGAAGCAGTCCACTGTCTTGGTCTATAAGAGGCTTGTGTTTGAGGCCTTCCCCGGAAGCGTCTGTATCTACCCCTCTGAGGCCTGTCTGAATTGGGAAAGGACCAATTTTTTGTAGGCCAATTCCTGCTAAATCTGGGTGGCTGTACTTGTAAGAAATCTTTAACTGTTTGCATGGATTTTGCCTTGTCCTCCATCTTTTTAATCACCTCTTCAGCTTTTGATCCAAACAAAACATTATGCTGAACAGGAGCATCCAATAATTTAGCTTTTACTTGTTCTGGCAAATGCATGCCTTCTAATAACTGTGCCAGAGGCAGCAGCCCTACAAGAAGCCTCCAAGGCATCAAATCCGCAGTGTAAACCATGCTTCCCAACTTGTTCAGTGGCATGCAGTAAGTCATGTAATTCCTTATCATCTGCACAGGCAGAAATGGAAGTAAGCTTTTGTTTTAAAACAGACAAGAAAAATTGCTGGTACTTCAGCATATGAAACTGACAGTTCAATGCCCTAATAGATAATGTAGCAGAAGTGTACACTTTTTTGCCCCATCTTTCTAAAGATCTAGAATCCTTCTCAGTGGGAATGGGGTTTTTAGCAGAAGCGGCCTTAACTCCCTTAGGACCCTGAGAAATGGTTTCAGGGTCAGCAGAAGGGTTCTTGTATAAAAACTGGTGGGAATCAGGAACCCTGTGATATCTATCAGGCTTAACAGGAGCAGGAGGAAAAGAGTCAGGGGTTAAGTTAGCCTCCGAAAAAGCATCATCCACAATATCCAAAACAGGAGTAATAGCCAGGGGTCTATGTTGGGGAAGAAGAAGAAAATCCCTTAGTCTTTTCTTAGATTCCGAATACTCCTGTCCTTCCCAGTGGAAATGTTCCCTCATTTCATGCAAAGTTTCCCCAAAAGAGAAATCCTCAGGGGGAGAAGCTGAAGGAATTGATTCCTCAGCATCAGAATCCTCATAAGGAGGGAAAGAATATTCCTGGTCAGAAGAAGAAACTGAAGAAACAGAAGCCTGATCAGAGGAATCATAATAAAGTTCCTGCCTTGGCCTTTTATCTGGAGGGGGATGTGAACCCCTAATCATAGTAAGTAAATCCTCCGCCATCTTAAGTAACTGTTTCTGTGACTTGGGAGCCGGTTCAGAAGAGGCCTGTGTTGCAGTCTTTGATTTGGAAGGAGTCTTTGCCTTTGTCTTTGGCTTTGCCTTTATTAGAAGCTGAGTAGGCCTGAAAACCCCTTCGGAAGCCGGTACCTGCACAGCAGCTCCGGACCCATCTGAAGGAGCATTGTCCGAAGGTCCTGCAATAGAAATATTCAAAGGCCTAGTTGGCTCCTCGTGGGAGTCCGTTTCGGCCATCGATTCCGAAATGGCCGACGACAGGGGCTGCAAAAGCACCTCACTGACGACGGCTGAACCTGAAGCTGGCTCCGCTTGTGCGATATCATCAGATTTGGACCTTGGAGGCCTGTCTTTGTCCTTGCGTCGTTTATGAACTCCGGTAGCCGGAACCGTATCCGACGACATTTTGTAGTTAAAATGCCTACCGAAGTAATGAAATGCAAAATCGTACCTTCGTTTAATTGTATGTTGATTGAATCTAGCACAAAACCGACAACTAGCTACGTCGTTGTCAGGGCCTAAGCAAGGAATACAATAAGAATGAAAATCCTTATGAGGTATTTGTTTCCCACATGAAATACAATTATTAACTTTTTCTGACATCGGACTGGAGCAAGAAAAAGTTTCCCCAACGGGGTACTTAGCTTTGAGTGGAGAAGAAAGTCTTCGGACTGAAGTTTTTCAGAAAAAATTGTCAGGAGTCAGCCGACCGGCACTTGCGAACTGCTATCACCGCACGGCAAGAAAGACTGGAGAACATGGCGTCGGCTGTCAGCTTTGTACTCCTGGCGCTCTGACGTCAGGGAGCATGGTTGAACAGCCGACGCCGGACCCAGACTTTGGGATTCTGGCCAACCGAGGACTGCCTGCCGGCAGGGGAGAACCCTACAGTCATGACTGCAACAGTGAAACACGATGAACATCTAATGTGATGCTAACCTCTATATTTAATTCCAGTGGTATGTTCAGTTCAGAGTTGCTTTCTAGGCACTGCGTACAGTACTTCCACCTGTGTACTGTTTCTATGTATGGACCCCTGTTCATAGTCTGTACAGCTTTCTGACAGTGACACATATTGACATCTGGACAGTGAGTGTGTACAACTAGTAACATAGCTGCAGCTGGGTGGCAGATTGGTTGGCATGGTAGTTGTTGGAACATGGCCCTGTCAACCACAATACTGTACCTAGGCCACTGAGACACATCCAGACAATATTAAACACACAAAATATTGGCACACTGACCCCTGCATATAGTGGACATACACCAATTATCATGTTGATTGGGACAGCTCAGGCAATCTGTGCTCCACTGATATTATTCTACAAACTTACATGTTACTGCATTTTATACATGAGGTTGGGGGGGGGCACACCTGACAACTTTACACATTTGCACTGACTGCACTGGTATTTCAGTTATACTCTGTTTGCTTCCATTTAGTATTGTATTGTGCCCTATCTTGCAGAATGGAGGCATATCAGTAAAGTACACAAGTTAGACTGTAATGGCATACATTTCAGTTTCAGACTTCGTACCCTTCAGAACTATACTGCAACTACCAGACCGGTTTTAGCATGTCTGCTATATGGTGGAAAAGACGCATACTTCTGGTCAATGCCTCACGGGTGGTGGGGAAATAAATGTGCTCCTTGGCAAGTGATGTCATGGCATCCAGGAACTGTTGGAGTAGCCTGGATGCTAATGCCTGTGAGACCCCCATGATATTGCCAGTTGGTCTCTGGAAGGTACCTGTGTCTAGTATTCTTAAGCCTAGACAAACCTTGATATCCACTGGGATGGGTTCCCCTCTATTAGTTCTGTGTGTGAGGTGTGGCTGGCACAGCTCACCGATTTACTGTAGAATGTCCCTGTCCACCCTATAGTGCTCAACAGTCTCCAGTTCATGTAGGCCATGGTAGGTTACCCTGGGTCTGTACACTGTTCTCCTCCTCACTGTGGGTCGGTTGTCAGCTTTCTCCTCCTCACCACCCTCAGTCTCTGGGACATATTAATGGAGTAAAGCAGCAGCCTCTAACATTCTTAGTTTTGCCAGTTGAAAATCCCCTGTCTGTGTACACCAATGGTGTAGAGTTTGTGGGAAAAGACCAGCTGTAGGGTGTTTGCATTGTTTATAGTAGTGTGCTGGGCTGCTGCATGTGTATCTGACTGATTCTGATACATTCCTCCTGCCAGCTATGCTAGTTCTCCTGGATTGCCTTCCTCCTGCTTTTTCCCCTACATCCAGTCTGCAAGGTGTTTGCATGGTTTACAGTAGTGTGCTGGGCTACTGCATGTGTATTTGGCCGATTCTGATACATTCCACCTCCCAGCTATGCTAATTCTTCTGGATTGCCTTCCTACTGCTGTTTCCCCTACATCCAGTCTGTAAGGTGTCTGCATGGTTTATAGTGCTGTGCTAGCCTGCTGCCTGTGTAATTGGCTGATTCTGATACATTTCACCTGCTAGCTTTGCTAGTTCTCCTTGATTGCTTTCCTACTGCTCTTTCCCCTTCCCAGTTTCATGGTAGTTGAAGCCCCAAGGCACGCAGCGCATTCACAGTGCTCGAATGTCAACACTGCTGCTATTTCTTTTTTTTTCTTTCTTTAGGTTTTAAAGCCTGGTGCATGTCATGCACACCCATTTAAGCAATGTAAACCGTGCTGACACTCCCCCTTCCTTAGTTTTGCTTAGCTAAGGGCAAACTCGGGCTGCAGGGCTCCAATCAGCTTACAGCAACCATAACACTCCCTCTACTTAGGTCATCCTTTTGTTCTGCCTACATGGTTCTCTGTTCCTGCACCTACACGGTTAGGTGCAAGCTGCCAGTTGGGAGAAATCTGTGATTCAGTACAAGTCCCTTCATTTGCATACCCCAGCGTGTAGGTCCATAGTTACAACTCTCAAGTACACCCTTTCTGCTTGACAACCAGTGCTCCCTTGTCTTGTTTACATTCTGCCTGCCATTGACTATAATGGTAAAATGCAGATTTCTCTTATAATGCAGTCCCCTCTCCTTTTTTTTCTTTATTTTCGGCACCCCGTGTTTGCGCGCCGTTGCCCTCAGCTTAAACGGCCGAGATCAGCCAAAAAAGTAAGCAGCTTTTAATGCCAATGGCCTTATATTTGGCCATTGGCATGTCTGTTCAACATAATACATGCTTTCCATGAGCTGTCATGCCTCCGTTTTGTTAGATGCAGAAATGTATTCGGTTACTAACCGAATACATTTCTGCTCTGACACTATTCCTGCACGGAGTCTGGGCAGCTTCGTGGATCGCAAAATCACCTCATTTGCATGTTTTTTACCAGCAGATGAGGTGATTTGCATCCTGCAAGGCTTTCTGTGCAGGAAAAGTGTAGGGCTGCTTGTGCACATGAAAATGGCATATACGTGGATCGCAAAGCGGCCATTTTCCGTGCAGGAGCGGTCACACTGTTCCTACATGGAAAATCAAGCTTCGAGAATCCTGGGGCATGAGTTTCCATATGAAAATGCAATGGATGACACAGGGTGAAGCTGAAGAGAATATGGCACAGGAAAATTTTCTGGAAATTTCTGTAGAATGCCCATAGGAAATGTAGCACAAAGAATGTGCTCTTAGTACAGAAGAAAATTTAAGGGAACAATTGTTTGATTTAACAGAGATGGACAGACACATTAAGAAAAATCAAATAAACAGACTACAGAAAATCAATAAGACTCAAAATGTTTGATAAAGCAAATTAATGCAGTAATCAAGACTGTTCATAAAAATTCATGCGATATAACAGAAGTTAACAGAAGTTAATATCATGGTGTGAATGTGTGGAGAAATGGGATAGGGGTTATCCTGAAGGAACAGTATGCCAAGAGTGTTTTGGAGGTGAAAAGAGTGTTAGATAGAGTGTTGTTTATGAAGCTGGAAATTGATGGTGTAATGATGAATGTTGTTAGTGCGTACGCTCCACAAGTAGGGTGTGTGATGGATGAGAAAGAAAAATTTTGGAGTGAGCTGGATGAAGTGGTGGTGATTGTACCCAAGGGTGAGAGACTGGTGATTGGAGTGGATTTCAATGGGCATGTTGGTGAAGGGAGCATACGGGATAAGGAAGTGATGGGCAGGTATGGTGTTAAGGAGAGGAATGCAGAAGGTCAGATGGTAGTGGATTTTGCAAAAAGGATGGACATGGCTGTGGTGAATACGTATTTTAAGAAGACGGAGGAGCATAGGGTGATGTACAAGAGTGGAGAAAGATGCACACAGGTGGATTATATCCTATGCAGGAGGGCCAGTCTGAAGGAGATTGGAGACTGTAAAGTGGTGACAGGGGAAAGTGTAGTTAGGCAGCATAGAATGGTGGTCTGTAGGATGATGTTGGTGATCAAGAAGAAGAAACAAAACAATGTAAGAAACTTCTCTGTGTGGAAGATTTTCAGTCCATATATTTCTAGTTAATCACTGTATATTAATCAGATCAGACAATAGTAGTAGAAGTAGCGAACGTTAACCCGTCTGAAGTCAAAACAAAACAAACCAAAAAATAATAATAGAAAATATATAATTGTACAGCATTACTAAGTATTCGAAAGTAATCCAAGCAAGGCAGGCAGTCTGTTTCCAGTCGAAAATCCTTTATTAAGTACACAGAGATCCAAGTAAAACAAAAATACATTAATAATTTTCTCACAAGCTTTCTAAATATATATATATATATATATATATATATATATATATATATATATATACTTTTTATCAGGCATGGGAGTGGTTTATTGTGCTGTAAAACAAAGTGTTATTAGTACACATGTTAATTTCACATCCCTTCCCCCATCAGTGTGACATTCGAGCTGGTCCTGCCCTACTTAGTAGCTGTCATAATAATATATAACCCTTATGTACTTTAAATAAAATTTATAATGATGTGGTACCTCTTATTTAACCAGATTATTAAGTCTGTGATTTTATCCAAGACAATATACTACATGGCTGGAAATATACCAACCTTAATTCATTTGGCAATCAAAATATATATATACATATACATTTTGCATGTAAAAATCTATTTCTATTTTCATAACCTATTGTTAACAAAGATCGCTTTCGTCCTTCTAGACTTCTTCAGGTCTGTGTACAAGAACCCTAAAATATATATATAACCCTAAAAATATATATAATTGTATAATTAGTTAGTATTGCTTTACACATAATTTTGAATAAAGTGGAAAAAATAACAAGAAAAAAAATAAGAAAAAATGTATGTATGATGATGGAAACAAAATATACACTTAAATTTCAACTGATTTAAAATGGTATTTAAAACCAATTTGTAGAATAAAATAAAATAAAATATAATTAGTCATGTAAACAATGTGGCAATTTTCTAAGTTCCAGTGCACTTTTAATTGAACAGTAGTAGTTTAGTCCAGGCTTCCTAAAAGAGTTCATCTTTAATTAGCACATGAGTTCATGTTTCTCCAGAATATTCGGGATGTCTCCTTCAATATCACACATGTCTATGCGATCCAGGATCTGGAACTTAAAACCTGTGTGTCTTTTATGAAGAGAAAGGTGTTTGGCTAGTGCATTATTTTTACATCCAGAGCGGATTTCTGACAGATGACATGAAATCCTACCCTTGAGTTTATTTACAGTCTTGCCTACATAGAATGCATCACATTCATTGCACTGTGCCCTGTAAGTTACTTTTGTAGTCTTACAGTCACCCCCTGCATTGGTTTTAATAATATTCTTTAAATAAGGGCAATAAAAACTATCACCTTGCTGTATAAATATACAAAATGTACTATTAATTTACATCTTTTAGTGCTTTTCTCACATGGTTTAGGTTTAAATTCAACAAAACTTCTAATGTTCCTGGCCAGGAGAGAGAGAGAAGGTTGGATGATGTGGGGATAGTGAATCAGGAACTGAAACAGATTAGCAAGGAGGAAGTATGGACAGCTATGAAGAGGATGAAGAATGGAAAGGCTGTTGGTCCAGATGACATACCAGTGGAAGCATGGAGGTGCTTAGGAGAAATGGCAGTGGAGTTTTTAACCAGATTGTTTAACGAAATCTTGGAAAGTCAGAGGATACCTGAGGAGTGGAAAAAAAAAGTGTCTTGGTACCTATTTTTAAGAATAAGGGTGATGTGCAGAGTTGTAGTAACTACAGAGGGATAAAACTGATCAGTCACAGCTTGAAGTTATGGGAAAGAGTAGTGGAAGCTAGGTTAAGAAGGAAGTTGATGATTAGCGATCAGCAGTATGGTTTCATGCCAGGAAAGAACACTACAGATGCGATGTTTGCTCTGAGAGTGTTGATAGACAAATATAGAGAATGTCAGAAGGAGTTGCATTGCGTCTTTGTGACTTGGAGAAAGCATATGATAGGGTGCCTAGAGAGGAGTTGTGGTATTGTATGAGGAAGTCAGGGTGGCAGAGAAGTATGTGAGAGTGGTACAGGATATGTACAAGGGTAGTGTGACAGTGGTGAAGTATGCAGTGGGAATGACAGATCCGTTTAAGGTGGAGGTGGCATTACATCAAGGATCAGCTCTGAGCCCTTTCTTATCTGCAATGGTGATGGACAGGTTGACAGAGAGAACAGACAGGAGGCCCCGTGGACTATGATGTTTGCAGATGACATTGTGATCTGCAGTGAGAGTAGGGACCAGGTTGAGGAGACCCTGGAGATGTGGAGATATGCTCTAGAGAGGAGAGGAATGAAGGTCAGCAGGACTAAGACAGAATATGTGTGTGTGTGAATTACAGGGAGGATAGAGGAACGGTGAAGATGCAGGGAGTAGAGTTGGTGAAGGTGGATGTTTTTAAGTACTTGGGATCAACAGTTCAGAGTAATGGTGAGTGTGGAAGAGAGGTGTAGAAGAGAGTACAGGCAGGGTGGAATGGGTGGAGAAGAGTGCCAGGAGTGACTTGTGACAGATGGGTACCAGTAAGAGTGAAAGGGAAGGTCTACAAGAGGGTAGTCAGACCAGCTATGGTGTATGGGTTGGAGACAGTGGTATTGACAAAAAGGCAGGAGTCAGAGCTGGAAATGGCAGAGTTAAAGATGTTAAGATTTGCACTGGGTGTGACAAGGATGAACAGGATTAGGAATCAGTATATTAGAGGGTCAGCTCAGAATGGATGCTTTGTAGACAAAGTCAGAGAGGCGAAATTGCATTGGTTTGGACATGTGCTGAGGAGGGATGATGGGTATATTGGGAAAAGGATGCTAAGGATGGAGCTGCCAGGTAAGAGGAAAAGAGGAAGGCCTAAGATAAGGTTTATGGACGAGGTGAGAGAGGACACGCAGGTGGTTGGTGTGACAGAGCAATATGCAGAGGACAGGAAGAAATGGAAACAGGTGATCCACTGTGGCAACCCATAACGGGAACAGCTGAAAGAAAAGAAGAAGATAACAGAAGTTAATAGGATATATTAGTGCAGCTAAATTAATAAGGTAAAAATCAAGTGCTATTATGGAGGGATCAAATAGAGAAAACTATTAAAACAGCCCTCTTCAAAGCCAAAAACACACAATCAATGAGACCGGACGAAGTCCCAGGCTGCATCCTAAACGAGCTCAAAGATGAACTAACCCTTCACTTAGACACACTGTTCAAACTCAGCCTCTCCATAGGTTACGTACTCAGAGAGAAGCACATCAACGGTTATTCCGCTCCACAAAGGTGGAGCCACAACAGACCCCGGGAACTATCGCCCTATAATCCTGACTAGCTTGGGTTGCAAGGCTATGGCGCATATCATCATGGAACTCATTAACAGAGACATTGGGAATCTCCAAACACTTGACCCTACCCAGTTCAGCTTTGTTAAGGGCAGATAATGCCTCCTAAACCAGGTGGACTTCTTTGAGTCAGTTACCAAGGCTATAGATGAAGGAAAGGTGGTACACACAGCCTACCTAGACCTCTCAAAGGCCTTTGACACCATTCCCCATTCTGATATTATAGACAAGCTCACCAGCCTGAACATAAACCCCTACGTCACAAGATGGGTTGCCAACTGGCTCACGGACAGAGCCCACTTGGTAAGAGTTGCGGGAACTAGGTCTGACTCTAAACCGGTTACAAGTGGCGTTCCCCAGGGCTCAGTCCTAGGACCCCTCCTGTTCGGCATATACTATTCAGAGGTACAGGCAAGCACAGGAGGACTATGGCTGACCAAGTTCGAAGACGACTGCAAACTAGGGGCTATAATTGACTCTCCGGCTGACACAGACATCCTCCAAAAGGGTCTCACTTAGACGGACACCTGGTGTCAAAATCATGGCCTCAAGCTAAATGCCAAAAAGTGAATAGTCACCCCCTTTGGAAAAAAAAGTACCCACAAGCTACCACATAGGTGGTAGTCCCCTAAATATGGAAGACGTAATAAGGGATCTGGGGACCCAAGTAGATAGTAAACTCTCCTTTGATAATCACATTGCCAAAGTGGTTAGAAAATCCTTCTACGTGGCACACCTTATCACAAAAGGGTTCACATCCAGATTAAAAGAGGTCATTGTGCCCCTCTACTCATCGCTTATCAGACCCATCATAGAGTACAATGCCCCATTTGGGATGCATCTTACAAGACACCTGCAACAGCTGGAAAGACCACAGAAGTACCTCACCAAGAGGATCACTGGCCTCAAACAGATGCCCTATGCAGCTTGACTGAAGAAACTCCAGCTGTACTCGGTTGCATACCGCCTACTCAAAGGTGATCTCTGCCTGACATACAAGGCCATGTCCAACCCAGAACTGATCGACATGCTCCACCTAAAAAAAAAGCTTATCCCCTTGAGCCAAACGCTCTAGGGATCTAAACCTCACCACAACAATAAATAGGACGTGCTGGAGGGATAGATTCCTGTCACAGAGACTTCCTATGCTTTGGAACAAGATTCTAATCTACATTAGGCAGTGCTCCTCGCAAACACTCTTCAAGAGAAACCTTGATGAGTGGATGGGAAACAGAAAGTTTACCCCGGGGATCACTTCAGTGGCTCTGCTGCACAGAGGCACAGGGAACTAATCTAAGGGGGTGGCAAAAGCCAACACATTCTGGCTAGGCTTATAAATGCCTTCGGGCAGACAGCCTAGTACCTACCTATGAACCTAAGAAAAGAAACTATAAAACATCGGATGAGGAACGGAAAGTACAACTGCAAGTGGTTAAAACTTTCTTAGATGATATAAGAATGTCATTTGGCCTTGATAAATGTGCAAAAGCACCAAGAAAATATCAGTATCGAACAGGAATGTGATATAAAAGAACTTGAGCTAGACAGAGTGTTTAAATATGTGGGAAATGAAGGATCAACAGCAAAGCATGAACAAATGAACAAATGTGAATAAAACTTAGTAAGGAATACTTTAGAAGACTAAAATTAATACTGAAAATAGGCCTGACATCTAGGTACAAAGTCCATGCTATAAACCAATTTGCTCTTCCTCTTCTCACTTACAGTTTTGGGGTGACTGCCTGGCCCCAAAAAAGTACTGGATCAATTGGACAGGAAAACAAGGAAAAAGTTAAATGCTTATTAAATGATTTTTAAAAATCAGTGCATACCAAAATGATATATTCCCCATTCTGAAGGCGACATGGGCCTCCATGACATTGATTTCAATCGTAGGAATGCATACATATTTGCCAACTTCACAACAGCCAAACCTAGAGAAAGTTTTAAAATATGAGGAGAACAAGTCTAAGATGACTTCCCTGCATACTGGTGTCAAGCAGGAATGAAAATCAAATCAAAAGTAGATAAAAATCAGGCAGCAAGTGAATGAGCAAGAATCAAAAGAAAGAATACAAGGTGAAGGATCAGATGAGAAGGCAAGAAATGTGGGAAATGCAAAATACAGTTGCAAGTACAACAAACTCCTCGAACAACCTCATGTCAATCAGGATTTAATGCAGAAATGGTTAAGGAGAGGTGAATTTAAACTAAAAGACAAAAGGTTAATATTAGTGGTCTAGGGGAGTGGAATATGTACATGTTGGTTTACTAAGTCCACTGAATATGTCAGAGAAACAGACAAATGCTGGTTTTGTAAAACAGAATTGGAAACAGTCTGGCATTATCCTTAACCACTGTCTTAAGGAAGGTCCCTCCCAAGTCAATTCTCGCCCCTGAGATGGGTAATAAATGGGGTGATTGGTTGCGAGGGGGCTGATGATCGACAGATGAGGGAGCAATGACAGGCAAAACAAAAAGTGTGTGTGATTGTATACATGGGCACACATGTACATGTGCCATCTTGACTGTTCAACGTGTTTCTCAGATTTGGAATATATTAGACGTGTGTGTTCATTTCAAGTATGGTGATTTTCCACAGTCATACTGTTAATGCAATTTGCAGAACACACATACACACACCACACAAGAAGCCAACAACCCTCCACAAAATATTTTGTTATATTGTGTTCTGCAGGTGATGCTGGTTACCTCCTTGAACTTTGGCTTATGACCCCTTGCACAACCATGAAATTGCTTTTGAGATGAATTTTAATACTGCCCATATCCAGAAACAAAACATCACAGTAAATGTGTCTAGGCTACACAAGGCAGAGTTTTGATGCCTGGATAAATCAGGGGGTTTCTGCAGTACTTACCTGATATAACTACAAAAGGTACTTGTGGTCTATGCCATGCTCCATAATATGACATTATGGAGGCAGGATCAACATCACAATAATGTGGCTGCATTACACCATCCAACAGCAGCAGTAGCAGGTGAGGCCAGTGACTGTCATCATCATCATCATCATCATCATCAGAATGCACTATGGAAGGTGAGATCCCTTATGCAGACACTGATGCAGTATGTGACAGTTCCGGCAAGATGGCAATGCCTAGTTAACAACTTTGGGCCATGACATGTATGGAGATAACAGCAAACATAATGCATGTAGTATTCCTGTCAGGCTTTGATGGTCAAAGCATGTTCTGTTTTCACAGTGCATCACACATTAGCTCAATACCACTTGGAATGGAGTGTAATATGGGTCACAGTTATCATTTGCATACAGTACAAGTGGACACAGTAGGACAAGACTGTTAACACAAACTGGGAGTAGAAAATGGTTGGAAGAGGTCAAAAAAGTCCCATGGACCAAAGAACAAAGTAGCACAAGACAGATAATGAGTGTGGGACGTCACTGTGGTAAGATGTTGTGGTGAGAGAACTAAAAGTGTAGATGGTGTCAGTGATCACATCCTCTTGTGACAATGACAGCAAGTCACAGTGCAAGCATTTTCTGGTGTGACTTTGCTGCCAAGAGGGGGTAAAGCCTCATGGATAGCAGTGGCATGGAAGCATTCGAATCTGCAACCTCATCCTGCAGTACCTTTGTTGGTAACAGAGTGCACTGCTCATGACCTCTTGTGGTAGGGTTGGTGTGCTGTTACACTTCATGAATTATGTTCACTGGTGAGGTACTGTTGCTGCCTATGGCAAGGAAAGGAACAATTTCTAACAGCTCCAGACATGGCTGTTGAGGCACTAGTCTGGGCAGATATGACAGCATTGGCAACTCTGTGGGGGATGGTGTTCACTGCAGCATTGAGTGCTACCACAGTCTTCATTATAAACATCATGATATTTAATTTCCACGTCCTCATATAACTGGGCATCACAAAGAAGGCCAGGTAAGATGGCTACCATCTCAAATAAAGACCATTTAGTATGTGACTGTTCCTGGATCACCCTCCCCCTGTACATCTGCTGATTACTCCCAATGTCATCCACACATCACGGGCCAACTGTGAGGTTTGATGGCATCAAATACTCCTAATTTTGTTGGCCTATGATAGGTATGCCCACAAAGGAAGCAATTTACAGCTTCAGTGTTGGTATTTCGGGCACAGATGCAGCAATTCTGAAGCTCACAGTACAGACAACTAACTTCTGCTACAAAGAGAATTATATGCAATCAACTAATACTTCTTAAGGGGGTCCACTGTCTTCAGCCATACATATGCCATTGTTGAGGGTTGCTCCGTTCCCATGAATGAGAAAGACATCAGTATCCTGTAGTCTGACTGCGAGACATCTTGAAGTATCTTCCAGAGGTCTATATGACTGTATCTTGTCCAGTCACAGCCATCTGTGGATGTTGGCTATCATAGCTTCTACCTGTGAATTCATAACATAGATAATACCATACTGATAGATGAGAAGGCAAGAAATGTGGAAAATGCATAAATATAGCTGCAAGCACATTAAACTCCTGGAGCAACCTCATGTCAACCAGGATCTGATGCAGGAATGGTTAAGGAGAGGTGAATTTAAACCAAAAGATGAAAGGTTAATATCAGCAGCCTAGGAGATTGGACTACGTACACTTTAGTTTATACAGCCCATTGAACATGTGGGAGGAACAGACAAATGCAGGTTCTATAAAACAGAAGTAGAAACAGCCACATATCTTGTTTTTGGGTGGGATACACTAATGGCAGAAGGCCTGCATACTGAAAGGTATAATAATGTGGCAAGACTGTTGCATTATGGATTGTGCAAACATTATAATATTGAAGTATTTAAGAAACAGTGGAAATATAAGCCACAAAGCATTAAAGAAAATTATGAGGTTTATATCACATGGGATCACCCATTACAAACAGTTAAAAAAAATAGATGCGAGAAAACCAAATATACCCCCGGATTCAGTAAACTACTGAGCAGGACTAGCTTATTCCTGCATGGAAGGGACTGTTCCCATGCAGCATGGCAGCATGCCATGCAGATTCATGAAAGCGTGCTGCCATGCTGTAATACGGATACAGTTCTGTGTACGAGTGCAGGGGGTGTGTCTGAGAGCAGTGCTCTCACAATACAAATGCCCCATGCACACCAGAATTGCCATACAGCAGTTTAAATACAGCGAGATCACTCGTTACACCTTCCAACCCCATCAGGGTAAGAAATCTGGACAAAGCCATAAGGGGCAATTGTCCCTATAAACATAGAAAGTTGACAGAATAACAGGTTTAGCATTAGCATGGATATTCTGAAGGTTCTGAATTAAATATGCAACAAATACATTTTTTTTTCACGTGCAATAAAGCTTTAGCTATGTTTAGCCCAGCTGAAATGGCACGATAAGTTAAATAGCAACAGACATCCAACATAAGCATTAGTGCAATAATGTAGCGGTTAGAGTGTACACCTTGCATGTAGTCATTCATGGTTTGAGCCTCACCAAAGCCATTTCCATTTTGTATGTGTAATAATTACAATTTTAATTTATGTATATATTTATGTAGGAAGTAACTTATATTTCAAAACCAGAGTAGTGTATTAGGCACAGATGTGAGGTGTCAGTGTAATAAAGTAGTGAAACCCCCATATATACATAAGTGCCCCATACAGTACAGTCACACAAGAATAAATGTAATTACAGCACAATGGGATATGTCAGGGAAGGTAAACAAATTTATAATATGTAATGAATGATGACTCAATCCCATACAGGTAGTAGTCTAATAAAATAAAACATAAGCAATGCTAAGTATTGTGCAGCTATGCTGACTGGGTGTAAGCATTGTGTACATATGAATGCTAAGCAATGAGTAGCTCAGCTAAGTGGATTTGCCCATTGGTAAGCAGTGCTGAACCTGCCCCTTTAAGCACTGCCAATCTTAGCTAAGCAGGCTTGCCCATAGCTTAGCTCAGTATATTCAAAACCATCCAATCACGGCAAAGGGCGGGAAATTGGCCATATTTAAATCCCGCAGGCAGGAATACAGCTTATAAGTGGTTGTAGCTCCCCACTGTAGGCAGTATGGCAGGAGTCGAAGAGGGCATGCGCTTTTGGGCGCAGCACTGGGGCATACAGGAGTCCAAGGCCATGGTAGGACTCCTTGTAAAAAACCATGATGTGAGACTGCTGCAGGACCAGCACCAGGGCTCCCAATACAAAGCGGAAGCCTAGGAAAGTCTCACCCGTAATCTCACCAGTGCCACTGGTATCCCTCGGACTGGTGAGCAGGTCCGGCACCACTATGTCGACTTGAAACGGAGGAAGAGGGAGATCTTGGAACAGTGGGTCAAAGAAGCAAGACAGAGGGGTGATGTCCCAGCAGTGTGTAAGTATTCATCGCAATAACTGTTTACCAAAGTCCAGCCTGTGTATATGATGGATAGGTATGCCTAAAAGTTTCTCTATTTTCATTACAGCTCCAGCTGAGCAGGTTGCGAACCAGGTTGCAAAGGCTTCATCAATAGGCTGGTGAGTAACAATCCTGCTTGGAGTAGTCATACCAAATAAATATAAAGGAGAAGAATGTCACCTGGCAGTATACAAAATGTGTATGGTTTGTATTGAATAAAACAGACAATACAACAGTAATCGTCCAATATAGGTCGCATTTAAATAAAATTGTAACTGCCTGGCAATAAAATTCGAAATCCTGGACTGGTTGTGTTTGCTCTGTTATTGTATGGCTTGAAATGTTGCATGCACCAAGATCTGATATCTGAATAGTAATGTCATGTTAATCACTTTTTCCACACTGTGCTACATAAAAAATATGTCTAGGAATGTCTGTATAAAAATGTTGTAATTACAAGGTCAGATTGTACAACCAAGAGAGACTTAGACAGAAAACAATGAAGGAAGAGACAGCAGTTTCTCAATAGCTCACCCTGATGAAACACAAACTGTTGTAGTTTTAGCAGACACAGCCATGCTTCGAATCCCGGGAGTGGTAGTAAGCTGTATGCATAATTTTAACTAGGATTTTGTGAATATGTGTAGAAACAGTCAAGTAGTGTTAACAGCTACTCCCCACACAGGTCTCCCAGGTAACAGAAGTAGAAACTAGCTATAAAAAGGTTGAATTATGCCCTGTGTACAAATATACCACTGCCCACACCAAGGCCATAGGTTATTGTAATAATACTTGTAGAGTAATGAGTACAGCAGTTACCATTAAAGTTGTGAGTACTGCAAGGATATACAAGTTGTTAATTGACATCTCCCCCCCACCATATCTGCAACAATAATCTAAACACACAAATCAGTGGGTATGGTTTACACCAAACCTACTGTTGGGACATATGTCCTATTGTTCAACAAATACTGAAATGTGTTTCTATCAATGTTCGATGTTGAAATATTATCATTGCTGGCCTGTTGCTATCAATGTAACCTGCATGCTGTTGTAATGATCACTGTGGTTCCATATATGCATGTGTTCTGTTTGCTATGCAACTGCTAGAAATCTGTTGTTTTGGGTTAATGGGAATATCTATGCATGCTGTTATAACTAATCCTGGATTGTGTTGACTATTACTAACCAACATATGTCCTAAAACTGCAACACCATAGCACGTTTGGGACACCCAGTCCCAGTGGACACACCTCTCTCACCTCATCTGGCTGTGGCACAGGGCCACAGCACGTCTGAGACCCACCTCGGGACCTCCTTGTCCGCTGATCCTGCACCACCTTCGGGTGAAACCACCTCAGGGGATGGGGCTTGCCCCCCCAGGAGTGAGCGTGGAAAGGATACCGTCACCCGAAGCCAGGTTCAGGGAATGATGCTTAGCGAACTCCGAAAGGAGTTTGGAGATCTGCTACGCCAGCCTGAGGGCTGCACAGCGCAATTAGAGGGTCAGCCTGCCCCTCCTGCAAAGCCCCCAGTGCAGCCACCTTCGGGGCCATGAAAATGCAGTGGTGACTGCCCATGGGTGGTCCATTTGGGGGCTCATGGGCTTCTGATTACCAAACACCCCCCGTCCAAGGTGTTTACCCCCCACGTGTCATATACCGCCTCAATATGCTGTCTTTTTATCCAACCTACCTCTCCAAATATACCTACTATCCTTCCCCATATCCCACTCCACCTTAAAAAAAAAAGGACCATCTGTTCCCAAAAAAATCTCACCCCATACATAGCTGTCCATTTCGCACACGTGTCCACTGGACACATCTAATGTGGTCTAACTGGCTAAAAAACACATTACTGTTGTCCTCCCGCTCTCTCAGGGGTTCGAATGTCCAAATATACCAATTTAGTATATATGCACAGCTGTTGCTGTAGAAGAAATGGACAGCTATGGACCTACCCTACACATGTCCTGCACATCCTTAGCTACTTTCCCTATTGTCTTTCCCTCTGCATGCCTCCTTTTTCACCACTTTCCTATCACCCCTTTTTTCTTTTCTTTTAAAGAAATTAGCGTGAGGGTAAGTGGGAGTAAGCTGTTTTAAGCAGTAGTAAGTGGGATTAAGCCTATTTGTGCAGCGCTAAGCAATGCCTACACAGAGTAAACAGTTTTAAGGCTGTCTGTAAGCATATTTAACTGGAAATTAGCATTGCTTACTGCCATGCAAACCCACTTACAACTGCTTAAAATTGCCTTAATCACTCTATATCCAACAGCCCTTGTTCTACCCAGCAACAAAATAATGATCCCTTGCAAGTCTTGAACCCAAGACCCTGCACACCATAGCCACAGCAATGTACCACTAAGCCATCTGAGCTGTAGATTACCTGATGTTTTTTCAAACATATCATGCAGTACAGTCATTCAACAGTAGGGAAAATGTATTTATATATATGTATGTATGTGTGTGTGTGTTTGTGTATATATATATATATATATATATATATATATATATATATATATATAAGAAATGAACTTTGTGACAATAAAAGCATTCAATAAAATAGTAAATAACACCAACAACTCTTGTAGAACTTTAGCGCTTTCGTCTTATTTATTATCAAGACTTCTTCAGAAGGACATGTTTCATAAGTATGAGCAACCATTTTCACTTCCTTTATATACATTAGTTCTAGCAGGCCATTTAAATTAACAACAGTTTTTTTCCAATAGTACAGTGTGAACAAGCAGGGTGCTGTGTGCATTTTCATTAACATTACAATTGCAGTTACATAAGGTAAATTGGTCAGACAGTAATTGCCTTGTGTTGCCGTGTGCATACTAAAAGGGATTGTGTGCAAAAAGGGATCGTGTGCAAAAAAGGGATCGTGTGCAAAAAGGGATTGTGTGCAAAAAAGGGATTGTGTGCAAAAAAAAAAAAAAAAAAATTGGGGGGGTGGGACCGGGAAGGATGACAGTCATGCTGTGATGATTCTAATATAAACACATAACGTATGAGTGTTTGCCTCCAAAGGTAAGTAAAGAAGGGAATGGAGGAAGGTGGAGGAGTCAGGTAGAGAGTCCTACTATGCTTTGGTATCGGTGTGTGTGTAGAGAAATGTGTGGGTTTGCCACCTGATGGGGGAGTGGGAGGAATGCGGTGTGGACTTGAGGGGGGGGGGCCGCCCATGACAAGGAGCCTATGAATAACAGTGTCCCCCAGAAGACTGTCAGTGCAGATGGTACCACCCGTGGGCTGGTTTGGATGGTATCACCCCTTGAATGGCTGCGTGAAAATGTGAGACCGGGGGTTATAGTTGGTGGGGTCAGCGGGGGCTAGCCTGGTGATTGGGAGCATGTGTGTAGGGGGTATGGGGGAGTCAAAAGTCAGAGAGAGAGTGGGAGCATGTGTGTAGGGGGTATGGGGGAGTCAAAAGTCAGAGAGAGAGAGAGGAAACACATTATATTCACTTGCACAGTTGTAAATCCATAAACACATTAAATCTACTTGCACAATTCTTCAAACCCTCTTGCACAGTTCTTCAAACCCTATCACATTTCAATCTCTATACCATTTAAGTGCACATTTAATGTTCAGTGTCTTGTTGAGACCTGGATAGACATCAGCTCTCAGTTCTATCTGCCATTTTAATTCCCGGACTTGCAGGAATGTGTCCATGTCCCCTACAAATTCTGTTATTTTTTCCAGCACTGTGAATTTGAATCCTGTGAAGTTTGGGCAAATAGTACTGTGTTTAGCCAAGGCATTCAAACTGTCCTGTTTGTGTATTGCTGCAGTGTGTTCTTTAATACGGCTACTCATCTTCCTGTTCGTTTTGCCGATATAGAAATTCCCACAGTGTTCGCAGAAAGCACAGTAGACTACATTTTTTGTGTTGCGGTCATGTAGACTGACAGTTCTGTTGCAGTGCGGGAAGGTGACGTTGTTTTTTCGTATGTGTACACAGGCAACACACTTGCCGCAGTCTGACATTCCAGGTTCTGTCGATACTTCGCTCTGTGGGGATGGGCTTTTATTCCTCTCGAACGCACCACCAAAAGAAGAGGTTCGTTTGAAACAGAAGTTTGGGGATGTCCCAAGTAACTTTGTCAGACCTTTTTCTCCTCCCAAGATGTCCCAATTGTTGGTGAGGACCCCTCTAATTCCAAACATATCGGTGGAAATTGGAAGGGGGAAACTTGACACCCAGTCCTTTTTGTTCGGTCCGTTCTGTGCCCTTGCTGTGAATCCATTTTCCAGGATTGGTGGGTACCTGGAGTGTCTGTGCTGTATGATCTCTTGGAACAGGTTGTCCACTAGATACTCTGGGTATTTTCTTTCTAGGAACAAGTTTCTGAGGTAATAACCTTCCTTGATGAAAACCTTGTCCCTAAAAATGAGTCTGGATAACCGGATGAATTGTCCTTTTACAATATTCTTTTTCAAGAAATGGGGATGCTGGCTGCTGAACTCTAGATAGTTATTCCGGAAAGTGGGCTTGCGGTAGATGTTGGAGTCAAACTGTCCACTTTCTGGGTCTATAGTGAGTTGGATATCCAGGAATTGAGTGGTGGTTCCGATATGTCCTACCGTGAGGGTCAGGAAGTCCAGACTCTGGAAAAGGGTTTCGAGAAAATTGCTCAGGAAAGTCTGTCCCCCTTCCAGACAAAAAAGACGTCATCAATATAACGCCTGTACATTATGGTGTTGTTGTAACCGGGTAGTGATTCAACCTTATCCATTTCCCAGGCACTGAGGACTAAGTTTGCATATGCTGGGGCCATTTTGGACCCCATGGATACCCCTTTCTGTTGGTGGTAAATCTTCCCGTTGAATTGAAAGAAGTTATTTCTTAATACTGCTTCTGTTAACCTGCATACAGTATTAATCTTAGTCCCGCTTAGGTTGGAGTGCCTGTTCAGGTACTGTCTGGTGAAGGTCAGTCCTTTGGCATGGGGGATGTTTGTGTAGAGTGCTTCTACATCTAGGGTGATCAGTAAATATTCCCCTCCATCCAGCCTTAGTTTGAAGATGTCATTTAGAAAAGCCCAGGAGTCCTTGGTGTAGTATTTGCTATTCTGTACATTGGGGTTAAGGATGTGGTCCACATATTTTGAAATCTTTTCTGTTTTTGTCCTTGGCGAAAATTTTGGGTCTTGGAACCATCCCAAAAATTTCGG